>NW_024740483.1:0-10692 GCF_018991925.1 Homarus americanus | reverse complement strand
GTGTCGTCGCTCACCAGTTCCTGTTATCATACTTGTATTTTCTCCAAGTTGAGGCTGCTTTAATATGCCAAACACATCAGTGTCTGGTGACTTGACATGTACAGTGCTGCCCTTCTGTGATGCATATACTGTATGTCCTGCTTAAGTTCTATAACTTGTGATAGCAATTTGATGATTGAAGTCTTATTTGCTGCTTTCCACGACAGAAGATTAACCTTGGACAGCTTTTCCCAGATGCTCAATGGACCAACAATACGTTCCTTGACAAAATTTTCATAATTTTGTCTTCCAACTTCATATGCACATAGATTGTCATATTTGGCATTTTCTGGCATTACAGCTCTAGTTACCAAGTTTATAAGAGCATCATTTTCCTGGGATTACAGTCGCCAATAACATTGTGTAGCTTCTGTACATCAGCATATTGACAGCTGACAATAGCTGTAGAGAGCTCATGGTGTTCTGTTCTTTTGTAATCTCTATGAGTTTGATATTTTATGTAATGAACTTAATTTGAAAACCCAAATGGTAGTATATGATCTTTTATCACCTTAGACACTCTGTGCGTCATGCCTCTCAAGTGATTTTTTTCCTCTCTTACTTCTCTGGACAAATACGACCTTTATCCCATCAGAAAAAGTATCACCATATATTTTCTTAATCTACAGGTGCCAAGGTTTAAGATGACGGATGGTGTTAAAAATTAACCTGAAGTTTTTACGTGACCACATATTGTCTTGTTGGGTTTCTGAGAGAACTTCACGGCTAAATAGCGCCTCTGTATTGATAGCCGGTACATGTCGTAATATCCACCGCTCATAGTTAAATCTTTATGTCCGTTTATTTTGTCCTAATTTAGGTATCAAAGAGTGTTTTCATTTTTAAGTATCTTAAGTATCTTTTTTCCCCACTCCTAAGTATCTAAGTATGATTTATTTTCATTTTTAAGTAACTAACCATATTTTTGTTTTCATTATAAAATGTGATTGATATAGACAACAGAAGTAAATATCAGCTGGAGGTCGTAAACGAAGCTGATGTGAAGTATTTTGACTCACTGTTCCCACGAACTAATTGCTTCACTGGTATATACCGAAGAAATAAAACCGTCAACGAACCATCCGATTCAAATGTGTCTTAGGCGATACAGGGTGTTTATGCGTCACTCTGATACCAAGAATGACTTTGAGTACTGTGGTGAAGCTGAGGGTAGGATAGGGTTGGGTTGGGTTGGGATGGGTTAGGATTACGCATGTGTAGGTATATTCTGTCGCATTTTATAGGTATCTTGCGTCTTTCTCTTTATTCCTTCTTTATCATGAGTATCTGTGCCTATTAATACACCACCTCGCAGGATAGTGGAAGAGGAATGGATAGTAACGAGATAATATTCTTCTTACATATACCTTAGCTTGATTACAGGTAACACCAGGTAGAAGTTACATGACTCTTAAGAGTTTTCCTCGAATTGGCTGATTCAACTGTAAGACTTGTTGTATTTATCCTTATTAAAATCCTCCTCCTGTAAGACCCTCCACTTGTAAGACCTCCACCTGTAAGACCCTCCACTTGTAAGACCTCCACCTGTAAGACCCTCCTCCTGTAAGACCCTCCACTTGTAAGACCCTCCACCTGTAAGACCCTCCACTTGTAAGACCCTCCACTTGTAAAACCCTTTAGGGATTTGAAATACCTTCTCGTCTTGGCTCCACTAGTACTGTACACACCCTCTCTAGCCTTAGTTTACAGTAATGTTGAAGTATATAGTGAAGACTCACAGCTCATGGGTTAGAAAAACAAAAGATGCTTGTTTTATTTATTTATTTATTTATAGTTTATTTTAGAATCCCCGAAAGTTAGAACAAAATGGCTGACGGGACTCACAAGCAGGCGGTGTTTACAGTGTGGACCAAGAATAAAAAATAAATGAAAAATAAAATAAATAAATCGTAAATTGGTGCATTGTTTCTCCAGGGGTAATTATAGAAGTACAAATGTTCTCCAGCAGTGGGTAACGATCATAGTCACGTATAGAGCTTCTGACGCAGGTAGATTGACATAGATGCATTACCTGGAGTTAGTGGGTTACAGGGGCCTCTTACACGATAATATTAAAGGTGTTTTTTCCTTCTGTTTGTGGCACTTGAGGTGTTTAGGTTAGGTTTAATTAAAATGGTTTAGTTATAATAGTTATATTACGATAAGTTAAGTTAAATTTAGAACTTTTGATTTGCATATATCGTGTTTTAGAAGGATTTGTTAGCTAATAAGTTTAATTTGGATAAGTTTAGTTTAATTTAGATCATTTTATTTTACAAGGTCGTATTATAATGACTGGGAACCATATAGAAACCTGTTAGAGAAGTAAATATTTCTACGGCAGTGAATGAGTAAGTCAATAAGTGGTGTATAGAGCTGCTGACGCAACTTAAACGGTATATACTGTACATTATATGTTATCAGAGCTTTCCTGCTGTACGTAACCGCCTCCGTCAAAGTGTCTTACTGGCTCATGTGAAGATTAGCCTCTAGTTTATTTAACCTCAAGATTAACTACACTGGCACTGCCTGACCTGACCTGACCTGACCTGACCTGACCTAACCTAACCTAACTTAATCTAACCTAACTTAATTTCCCAGGTAGCGTTAGGTTAATCATTAGTTGAAATAAGCTGGGAGGGTTAATCTTCAGGTAATCTATCTTAATTAACAATTTTGGTCAGGTGAGGCCTTCCTTACCTTACTCGAGAGCAGGAGGAGGAGGACTTGCTAACATCTACAGATCATCGTCAACCAAGGCAGATATTGAATACCTTTTGTTTACCTTCGTGGCTTAAGAACACATCTTAACACCATAAGACTATTCGCCTCAATGCAATAATACAGTAATTGATTATTTTATTCTAATAAAATTTACGGTGCATCTTTTGAACCAGATTTATTGTTTGACTTTTGTGAATGAGAAACTGGTTGAGGTGTATTGTGGTAAACATCCTTAAGAGCAGCTCTGTGTGTTCTTACGACCTCAAAGTAACACAAAAGGTAGCCAATATCTACCCTTGGTCAGTCACTTTATGTAGATGTCAATTGTGTCATTTTTCTAGACTTAGTGCCCCCTGGAGGAGAAAGTAAATACAATGTTGATATATTTTGGTCACAACACACGCTAGTAGATTATTTTTTCCTATTTAACTAAATAATTAACACTATGTAGCTAACTAATTATATGAATCAAAGATGGCAACCAATATGGCGTCGATATTGTTCACATACTCTATGATTAATAGATGTATTGTCTGTTTAATTTTAGGGAAGAATTTAATTTATAAACTTTTGAGAATCTGGATACAGGAGTTTTGTCTTTGCGCGCGCGCGCGTGTGTGTGTGTGTGTGTGTGTGGTGATGATGATGATGACGGATACTTTCCTCTGCAG
Source organism: Homarus americanus (assembly GCF_018991925.1). Lineage (NCBI taxonomy): Eukaryota > Metazoa > Arthropoda > Malacostraca > Decapoda > Nephropidae > Homarus > Homarus americanus. The sequence continues at coordinate 7,258 of NW_024740483.1, read as the reverse complement.
TGAAAAAAATATCTTGACATTGCAAAGTTTAACTGTAAGCCGAAGGAACGTTTGTAATGTGACTTATTATGTGAAATTGTAACTTGAAATTTTTTGTGAAAAAATATTTCCCTATAAAGTTTGGCAGTAAATGAAGTATTACATCAAGGTGTAACTTGTAGTTCCTTGTGGAGTAAATTACCTAAGTGGACGATACAGCTACTCCAGGGTGTAAGACCTAGAGTAGAAAGTCTTAAGACCTTACCTGAGGTTGAAAGACTCTTATAGTGGAACGTCTTAGGTATTGAAACTTTAATTACAGTAAATAAAATATTATCTACCTAAATATTCCTTCACCTGGCGACAACTAATGATACAGGTGGTGTAATAGCTCTTTAAAATTCCTCCGTTTGATATAATAATGACCACACATGAACTTATAATGTGCAATATCTTGATAACACATTAGCTGCAACATTACACATAGTCCAGTGTATGTGTAGTGAAGGACATCTACCTAAATGAGTTACAGAATGTGGAGTTGAGGCAAAAAATGTTGGGACATGTTTGAAATCATCAGTTGAGCCAAACGTTTATACTCAATATTGTTTTAATGGTATTTTAGGGCGACCGAAAAATGTAAACAAAATGGCCGGCTAGGCTCGGGGGATCCACGAGTCCTCTTATGAAGGATCGACAATAAATGAAAACAAATCAGATTAATTTAAACACATTTCCAAGAGTATTAGATCCTGTAAAGAGAGAAAATTAATACTTGATATTTGTAGAAGCTTTTTTTTTTTCGTCCGTTTTCGTCTTGGTTAAAACAATTGTGGTGGTGTTACCTGTTCCAAACGGTAGACATCAAGGAAATGGATCAAGACCTTAATACTCAAAGGTACACATGATGATTTGTTCCCAAGTCCGAGGATTTACTTCACAAAACAGATTAATTTTAGGACACAATGATGGCGAACAAAATAACATCAACATTGCGTACAGTACATATCTTGCTTTGACTCTTAACTCTTGTAATTTTTCGTAATGTTAGTGAATGAAATTGAGATTCTGGGCATATTTTCTTGTTTTTCTTTCTAATCAAGTGTAAAGGAAGATGTACTGTTTATTGATGGATTTGGTGATGTCTTAATAGTGTATTAGTGTGTTAATATTACACAGGTTTGGTATAGTGGTGACGGTAATGTAGTGTAGTAAGATTTTAACACATGGAGGTGAATTTGTCTTTATGTTGAGGATTTGTTAAAGGGAAGATCTGATGGACGGGGATAATTGTCTGGTTGTGATGGACACGGCTCACCTAACCTAACCCAATCTAACCTAACCCAACCCAACCTAACCCAACCCAACCTAACCTAACCCCTATATATGTGTGAGATAAGGTTCTGATTCAAGAACAAGATGCACAAGTTCGAATCCAAATTGAGCTGTAGGGTTTGTTGACTAATTCGGGGCTTCACATTCATAAAACTCTCAAATGGGATACGACTAAACCCGAAGCCCCATCTTCCGTCGGTCGGTCGTCGGTGTCAGGTCAAAGTTCAGTTTGTAGTTCACTTCCTGTGATATGTGTCATTTATCGAAACGAAACATGAGGTTAACGTGAAAACAAAACCTCGAAGCAACACGTATAAACAGGGTCGAGTTTTCATCGGATTTTACGTCATGAAATTTCCATCTTGAGAGAGAGAGAGAGAGAGATTGATTGATTGATTGATTGATTGATTCCGATGCTGAAATTAACACTAAAATTTTATACTGAAATCGAGATAAATGCAGGTAAGGTTGGCGTATGGAATTATTGAAGAACGATCACAGAAATGTTTTACCATTGTGATGGGGCGTGGATGGGGTAGGTTTGTTTGTGGGTGTGGGGCGTGATAGTAGGTTTAATAGGGTGTAGGGCGTGGATATTAGGTTTGTTTGTGTAGGTGGATAGTAGGTGTTTAGGGGTGTAGGGTGGATAGTAGGGTTTGTTTAGGTGTAGGGATGGGATAGTAGGTTTGTTTTGTGTAGGGGTATAGAGGTATGTTTGTGTGTAGGTGTGTGGATAGTAGGTTTGTTTTGTGGGTGTGTGTGGCGTGATAGTAGGTTTATTTAGGGGTAGGGTGGGACAGTAGGTTTATAGGGTGGGGAGTGGATAGTAGGTATGTTTGTGGGTGTAGGGAGTGGATAGTAGGTTTGTTTGTGGGTGTGGGGCGTGGATAGTAGGTTTGTTTGTGGGTGTAGATCGTGGATAGTAGGTTTGTTTGTGGGTGTAGGGCGTGGATAGTAGGTTTGTTTGTGGGTGTGGGGCGTGGATAGTCGGTTTGTTTGTGGGTGTGGGGCGTGGATAGTAGGTTTGTTTGTGGGTGTAGGGCGTGGATAGTAGGTTTGTTTGTGGGTGTAGGGCGTGGATAGTAGGTTTGTTTGTGGGTGTAGGGCGTGGATAGTAGGTATGTTTGTGGGTGTAGGGCATGGGTAGTAGGTTTGTTTGTGGGTGTAGGGCGTGGATAGTAGGTTTGTTTGTGGGTGTAGGGCGTGGATAGTAGGTTTGTTTGTGGGTGTGGGGCGTGGATAGTAGGTTTGTTAGTGGGTGTAGGGCGTGGATAGTAGGTTTGTTTGTGGGTGTAGATACATAGATAGTTAAGAGGAATAAATCAAAATGGGAAGAAGATTAAGATAAATAAACTGATGATTATTGGTACAGGTGAGTTAATAAAACAGATATAAATAGATAAATACAGTAGATAGATAGATAGATGTATGATTTTGTATACCGCAAGAGTAACTAAATATTCCTGTAACTGTAATTTCTTTCAGTTACAAAATACACAGGATTATAAATATGAGTATGCACATCAGGTGTTACAGTAAGTGGTAATATTTTGTAATACTCTTAAGTGATGAGGTAACAGAGGAAATAGACGGATACTGACGGAGAGTTTTTGTAGAATTAGACAGACATTCAGACAGTAAAACTTCTTCCGACAATACAAATTTTGACGGTGGAATTTATACACGAGAGTGTATGGATAATAATGATGAGCTGAATTATGACATCTACGTCTGATAATCCGTTGTTTAGAATGGATTATTATTATTTTTGTTGAGTTATTTAACAGTTTGAGAAAAGGTTTATTATGGTACTATGTCCTATTATCACACAAGGTTATAATTGAAGTAAAATAACCAATTATACTGTATTATCTTAGACAATATTCCCTGGACATGCTGGATAATATACCATCTACTTAAGGAGGTGATGTAGGTAAGGTAGATTGATATTTTAACATTAATTTACTCAGTTTTTTCTTAGTATCGGAGTTTTTTTTTTTTATTCTGACAATTTATAATGCAAGCAGCGTTCACATGTTGTCAACCGCCCTCAAGTGTACAAGGAGTTTGGACTGTAACTGTACCGTCAATAAGTGGCTGTAACTGCACCGTCAATAAGTGGCTGTAACTGTACCGTCAATAAGTGGCTGTAACTGTACCGTCAATAAGTGGCTGTAACTGTACCGTCAATAAGTGGCTGTAACTGTACCGTCAATAAGTGGCTGTAACTGCACCGTCAATAAGTGGCTGTAACTGTACCGTCAATAAGTGGCTCTGTATTCTGAACACGGGGATCTCTACAGTGTAACCTACGAGTATAACTGTGGTGAAAGAACTGCTTCCCCGCATTATGTTGAGGAAGATTCGTATACAAACTTTTTGCCGTGACTTTGTAATAAAAAAAATCTTACGGAAAATATATTGAATTTATTTTTAATGTTTATTTATTTATTGTTGTCGTTGGTGTTTTTTTTTTATCGAAATGTGTGTTATGATGTTTGACTTAATTATATTCACGAAAATGGAGTCAAGACAAATGTTGGACACGTTGATGTGAAGTAACACAGTAAATGATGTTGTTTGTGTTGCTGTGTTATTTATTTATTGTGTTTCTTTATTCTTTTCTGTTTATTTTGTTTTATTTAGTTTTATTGTAGTAATTGTTATTCTTTGTTTTATTCTTACTTATTTTCATTTTACTGTTTATTCGTTTTCTTATTTTCATTTTATTGTTCAATAATTTTCCATTCATTCTTATTTATTTATCTCGTTGGTGTATTTTATTTATTTGTTATTCTCTTAGGTATTTCACATTTACATTAATTAATCTTCAAATCATTGGTTGCTATTTTAATCATACTAGTTTAATGTTCACCTCAGCGGTCAACTGGCTTATGTCTAAACAATGTCTACCACTGTTTTAGCCAGACTTAGTTATGAGACTTGTAATTCAACCAAGATTAAGTTTTATAGAGTTTGTATTTAAGGATTATTCTCCTATACTTCTCTTAGATTCTGAATATATTTTTGTTTCATTATTTCAGTGCATTGTAATGTGTAGTTAGTTACACTATAGATATATAATAATTGCTTTAAGTTTGGTTGGGAGTGTGGAAGGTGTTGTGTGTGATGTACAGGTGTGTACAGGTGGTGGTTACACCTGACTTCGAGGCGGGTGTGTATAGGTGCCGGATACACCTATGGTTACAACACAGGTGTATCCGGCAGCAGTAGTAACAAAGGGGCTATATGGGCTCCGGCGGCCATGTCGTGACACCGGCCGGCAGAATCCCCCGGTGAAAAAGGGAAACAAGATGGCCGTCCCCCATTCAATATGTAAACAACTCGACCTGAAATGTTGTTTATTGGACATTTTTCTCATTAGGGAGTCGAACCCTGGTTTTGAGTTGGTGTTCAGCTACCCTAGTTTACAGCCACTACCCAGATTCGTCCGGTAGAATTGGGCGTAATAATACGCTAATAATAATTATTAATAATCCCATCGGTTTTATTGAAGAGCTTACAGCCAGCGCTGAAAATATACAGTTACAGTTTGAAATGGGTCGAATTACAAATAATATATTAAACATAAGTGATGGGTTGTTAAGATATATAACTAGATGGGGAAAAGTCAAACTTGTTGTGCATTTCATATAGTATTGTGTGTGTTAGCTAGTATTTATCAGAGTACACTGGTTTATTATGTCATAATTTTACAATGGTTAACTGGGCTGTTCTCATAGCGATCAGTTCGTGCACCTATGGGCTGGATGCGGTTGTGGTGTCAAACAGCAATTCTCGGGCTAGGGATCTCAGGTGGTAGTAGGAGCCGGTGTCGAGGATGGTGTAGAAGCTTCTTACCAAATTTGCAGATGAGGTCGTGATGATGGTCAGTGAGAGTCGAAAGGGTCAGTGTGTTGAGCGCTTCTTGATATGTGGAGTAGGAAGGGGAGAGAATAATCTTGCATGCCCTCTTTTGCACTTTTACTAGGTGGGCATCTTATCAAATGAACCCCTGTCCTAATGGGCCCTAGTCCTAATGGGCCCCAGTCCTATTGGGTCCCAGTTTTAATGGGCCCCAATTCTAATTGGTCACATTTTCAATGGTTCTCAGTCCTAATGAGCCTCAGTCCAAAGATACCACAGGCCTAATGGTTCCAGTCTTAATAGACCTCAGTCTTAATGAGTCCCAATCCTGACGGCTCTCAATACTAATGGGCCTCAGTCCTAATAGTTTAAGGTTGGGACCCATTAAGACTGGCTTCTATTTACCTTACAAGCACTGTGTTCTACCGTGTCATCCCGTGTGTGTGTGATTTCCCGTGTCAGGTGGTATTATACGCAGGTGAGTGGCTGCCAGGTAGGGTGGGTGAGGGTGGGCACCTTGATGCAGGGGAAGGTGAGTTCCTGATGCTGATTCACACCAGTGTCATGATGAGGTAATCTTATCACCTTATTAGTATGATGAGGGCAGTGAGGAGTTGAGTAGCTAAGGCGTGGTGGGTGTAGGGGCGTGTATAGGAGGCGGTAAGTGGTGATGGCGCGCGCCACTAATCACTCTGACCTTACTGAACACAACCCATTATACAGCATAATTAGTGTTGCTTCCATCAGCCTCACACAGTCAAACACACTATTTACATTTTCTCTTCACATATATTTTATTTTATTCGTTTCAAGTGGGACTCGAATTTCAGCCTTGGAGTCGAAGAGGAATTTTTTTAGGAGAAGTTGAAAAGAAATCGTGTTTAGTTGAAGACGAATGTGTTCTTATATAAAAGTGAAGGAATTAACCAGACTTGTTTGATTGTTTGGGAGTCTCTATCTCTCACACTCGAGTCCAAGATGTCCCCCTTGAGGACGGTGTTCGTGTAGCGTCGTCAAACTCGCTCTTGGTTTTTATTCAGCAGGAAGAGCTACACCCGCCACCTGGTGTTGGCCATCTCTGGTGACCATCATATTAACAAGGCCGCTCTCTCGTGCCTTGTCCACACGCCACCCCCCACCTCCATATTGTACCGTTTTGTCCTTTATTAACGGTGGTGTTACTACAGGCAGCGTGGTGTGTGGGGAGGGCCGCTGCTTCACATTGTTCAGTCTTTGACGTGTAACACAAAACGTGAGATGTTGTGGTCCTTCACTACCTCACAACACACACACATCTCCTAGTTACCACATGCTGTTGTTATTAAAGCTCCACCAATGAGTAAGCGTCGCTGTCTCGTCCTTTGCTCCGCCGACCATTACAGTGTGTAGCTGTAGGACTCGCCGCCGTGTTTGTTTCATGTAGCGACACTAAACTCCCGGAAATTTGTAGGTTTTAAGCTGGAGCGTTTGAGCTGTTGTTGTCGTCACCTTGTTGATGTTTTGTAGGTCCGTGTTGGCTGAGGATTGTTGTTAGTGTTTCTTAAGGCATTAATAAACTAGTCATGAGGTTCTATAGGAATTATATCCTGCTGTTTTTTTTGTTCTTGTTCTTCTTATTGTTGTTGTTGTTCTTCAGTTGCATAATTCGAGTTGTGATTATCAGTAGAAGTTTGACGGGCTGGATTCTCTTATCGTTTCTTTAATTCATAAACAAGAACCGTAAACACAAGAGCAAAACAAAGACATAACAAATGAACTAAAAACAAATATATTTAAGGTTTAAATTTCTGGGATAGATTTAATTAGATTTTGGGTATATTTTCTCGTTCTTGGAGGTCAGGCCAGGTCAGGTCAGGTCATGTCATGTTAGGTGTACGGAATACGCTAGCAGAGGTGGTCAGATGCCTTGGGAATATTGCAGAGTAATTGAGGTCAGGTCAGGTGGCCTCAATACCTGCTTCAAGGTGTAATAGAGGTGAAAAATAATGGGTTTCTTGATTGGATCTGGTAAAGTCAGATACAGAGGCTGGGTGTATGACTGTGGGTTGATGGGTGAATGACTGTGGGTTGGTGGGTG